>NC_133618.1:425693008-425700508 GCF_048593235.1 Sminthopsis crassicaudata | reverse complement strand
ACAAAAGTCAAACACTTCTTATTTTTGAGGAATTTACGATCTAGTGAAGGAGCCCATACAAAATCGATGTAAGATAGTTTGGGGTGGAGAGGGGGGCCACTAGCAGCTGGAAGAGGCGGCGTGTGAGCTGAGCCTAGGAGAAAGCTGGGGACCCTAAGAGGCAGGGATGAGGAGGAAGGACATGGAGGGAGGAGATGGAGGACGTCACATGGGGGAAATAGCCAGAAAGCCAGTTTGGCTAGTAGGTGTGAAGAGCTTTAAGTGCCAAGCAGAGGAGTTTATATTTGATCCTACAGGTTTTCACTTACTCTCTCGGCTCAGTCTCCTCAACTAGAAAATGAGAGGACCGAACTAGATAACTTGGGAGTGTGTATTATTATATAGTCTAAGTGTGCAAATTTAGCATTTTTACACAAACAAATCACATTTTATCAGTATTCAGATAAGCATTTTACATCATATTCATCTACAAATATGTTTCTTATCTCCTTTTCCCTTTTAGACTGTTGGATCCTTGAAATCAGTGACCATGTAACCATAAAAGGTTATTTATAAGCTATATAAACAAACATACAATAAGTTTGTATGTTAATATAAATGTTAATAATACAAATCAATAATTATTATACATGCTAATAATAACTTTATCATCTTATTACATATTGATTTATATAATACCTACTCAGTGCCAGTTACTGGGATATTATTATTTGTATTCCTCTAGTCCTAAATCTTTGCAAAGGATAAGCAGGTAATAAATATTTGTTGACTTGGGTCTTCCTTAGTCAGCAGGCAGACAAAAATGTTGGAATACAGCAGCAGCCAAATAAAAAAATTAGCCCTGTGAAATGGGGAGAGACCTGGCGGCGTCCCACATAACTTACCCAAAATCTTGAGCTGATTGATAACTCCGTGAATTGTAAAAAACACCCAGAGGGACTGTGAGGTATCCACGCACATCAGCATTCCTCGGTTGTTGCCATTCACACCGTGGTGCACTTCCCCGTTTGGCAAAACCATGAAATTGAGGACATCCCCACTGTTGAGGATGGGGAACGCTCGGTAGACCACCCAGTACTCCTTGCGGTCCAACAGGGAGTCGGGATCCGCCGGGAGCTCATTGGTCCTTAATGTCCCCGGGTCACAGGAGGTGATGCCGAAGGAGAGAGCCCCATAATAGGGCAGGCCCAAGTGTCCGACCTCCACAAAGAGGCTCTCCCCGATGTGTAAAGGCCGGTCCGAGAACACCAAAGTCCTGTTGCTCTCCTGCCAGTTGGTGCAGGCGGCCATGCGGTCCTGAGAGAAGGTGACGTCGGGCCCTCGGGTGGGGTGGAAGTGGAGGTCGGTATCTAAGAAGGCTGGGACTCCATGACCCCGAGAGCGCCTGCTGGGACAACAGGGTATAACGTGGTTGTCCGTGGACACTCCTGGGACCCGGCTCAGGTTCAGGTTGCTGATTTTGGCTACTACCTGGTTGTTCTCCAGTTCATTGTTGTTGAAGTTGGCCGAGTCATGGTTACTTTGCGGGATGCAAGTGCTGAAGCGAGTGTTGCTGAGACGAGAGGAGGCCATGGTCTCGGCAAACATGCTATCTGTGGTCAAATTACAAGAAGGCAAGAATTAAAAGCCGGGACTCTCCTGGACAAGTGCATGCTTAATTATCTCCATTTTTCTTTTCTTTTTTTTTTTTCCAGTAAATTTATTTATTTTTAATATACATCATGAATCATGTTGGGAGAGAAAAATCAGAAACACACAACAAGAAAAGAAGTAAACATAGCACGTGTTGATTTACATTCCGTTTCCTTAGATTTTCTTCTGGATGCAGATGGCATATTCTGTCCAAAGTCTATTGGGATTGCTTTGAATATTATTTGCATTTTTTCAGTCTCTACTACCCCTTCTACAAGTTATCTTCTAGCCTGACTAGGAAGATTGGTCAACAAGCCCAAATCATATCCCTTCTGAATAGAAAGAAAATGCATTTATTAAATGCTTATGCTAGGCACTGTTCTCAGTGCTCAGGGTATAGATACAAGTAAGCAAGACAATTTCTGCCCTCAAAGAGCGTACATTCTAATAGTTTTGAAAAAAGTCATATTGTATGGAAGAGGTCATAAAGTTGATCAAGACAAAAAAAAATCAATAATAAATGTGTTATTCAATTCTTTCAGTTGTGTCCAAACCTCTGTGACCCCATGTGAGGTTTTCTTGGCAGAGATACTGGAGTGGTTGGTCATTTCCTTCTCCAGATCATTTGACAGATGAGGAAACTGAGGCACACAGGACGAAGTGACCTGCCCAGGGTCACACAGCCAGTAAGTGTCTGAGCCCAGCTTTGAATTCAGTTCTTTCTGCCTCCAGAAAATCCAGAGTTCTATACGGTATACAACCAACAAAATACAGGCTCAAAGAGCTAGCTCTAACCCTACTTTAAGATCGCTAAACTAATTGAGAAGGGGACATAGGTGGTGCAGTGGACAGAACACAGGCTATGAGAATCAAGAAGACTCATCTTCCTGCGTTCAAATCCGGCCTCAGACACTTACTAGTGTTTGAGCCTTGCCAGGTCACTGAATCGGTCTGCCTCAGTTTCCTCAGCTGTAAAAGTTAAATTACTCCAGTATCTTTGCCCAAAAAACCAAAATGGGACCATAAAGAGACAGGCACGACTGGAAAAGGACCGAACAACAGCAACCTAAGTGAGCACAACCAAACTCCAAACATCCCAGGCAGAGTCCAAAAAGCCCTGGAGAGTGAGGAAATGCTTCATAACAGCCTGAGAGAAGAATAGAGTATCTGAGAGCCAAGGTCGGCCGACGCCAAAAGACTTTCGCCTGGTGTCCTGTAGGCTAATGTGGAGCCGGGGAGGAAGCAGGAACTCTTCAGTGGCTGGGTAGGGTGGGGCTCGCCTGGCCTGTATCCTTGGCTAGTTCCACCCTTTGTACTGAGGCCAGAATCATCTCGCTTATTCAAAGATTTGGTCATAGATTATAGGATCATAAACTCGGGGCTGGAAGGCATCTCAGAGGCCATCTACAATAATCCTCGTCTTTCAGATGAAGAAAGTTCTGAGGAGGATTCCGGCCATTTTACAGATGGGGGAATTGAAGCTGAGACCCACCCAAGAGCACACAGAGGCAAAACTCGAACCCATAGCCTGTGACCTTGCTACTGTCCTGCATGTCGGGCCCTTGTTTATCCACTGAGTAAAAGTCTGAACTCCTCAGCCTGGCTTCGAGGTGCTCCCCACCCTGGTACCATCACCCTTTCCAAACTCGTCTCATATGCTCCACACACCCTGTGCCCTAGCCAAAGCAGACAGCTCTCTGCCCTCAACACACCCTGCGGTCTCAGGGCTCTTTGCCTCGCTCCCACTGCTCCCTCTGCCTGGAATAACCTCCTTCCCCCGCTCTGCTGTTGCGGCCATTCCACAAGGTTCAGCTGCAAAACTCGCTCCCCCAGGAAGCCTCCCTGGCTAGGAAGTAATGATTGTCCCCTCAGACTTCACAGAGCATTTGGTCAGGGACGCTGCATGCTGCTCCCATGTTCCTACTCCACCGAGAGCTCTAGGAGGGCAGAAATTACATTTAATTAAGCTTTTAGTTTCCCACATGCTTACCACGTTACACGGACGTGTCCCTCCATGAGAGTTACAGTTGGATGTCCTGGGAATTGCATATATAATGTCCATTTGCAATCACATGCCCATTCAAGTCTGCCCAACTAGAGGGGGATTCAAACTTAGGATTGTATGAAGCGTTTCCTTATGTAGGGCAAAGGATATGTTGCCATTAGAAAAAAAAAATGAGCCACAGGTTGACCACAATGCTTCAAAGGTGCCTAATAAAACAGTCTATGTAGGCTAAGAAAAGTCTGTGGATTCATTCAACAAGCATCTATGAATCACCTATTAATTGCCAGAGCTAGAAGGCCAAGTGCGGGGCCTGGAGTCATCTGCCCTCAGACACTTATAATCTGTATAATCCTGTGCAATCATTTGACCCTTTTGCCTCAGTTTCCTCATCTGTACAGAAACTGGGGAAGGAATGGCAAATCACTCCAGTATCTTTGCCAAGCAAACTCTAAACTGGATCACAAAAAGTTGAATTAAACTCAAACAACTGAACAAACCACCACAACAAAGGAGTGAGCACAGTTCCCTTTAGGTTAGCAACCACTGAGAATCTCCTGGGGTCCTGTCATATCAAAGCACAGCAGAGACCGTATACAATACTGGAAGGGAAGGGACGCTGAATTGGAGTCAGAGAACCTGGCTTTGAGTACTAGCTCTTCCATCAACTCCTTGTGCCTCAGAACAAAGCACATTGCCTCAGTTTCCTCATTTGTCAAAGAAAGAGGCTTAGATTAGATGACTTTGAAAGTTCTCCTGATTAATGTTCTATTATCATCTAGTCCTAAGCTAAGCACTAAATCAAAAAGGCATCGACAAATGTTTAGGCCAGTTTTACTGGGAATTATAGAAGGAATAAGTAAATATAAAGACATAATTCCAAAAAAAAAAAAAAAAGGCATCATTCCTGCCTTCAGGGAACTTATAGTCTGGATAGAGAGACAAGATATCAATCTACAAAAAGCTAAATAACACAGTCTGATAAAACCAACAATAATAAGTCCATTACATAACACTTTGAAGTATACAAATAACTTTGTCTATAACCTAAATAAATAACCTCTGTGAGGCAGACAGATAAAATACATAATAAAAGGTACATGACTAATTGCCAAGTAAGAGACCTAGTCAATACTGCGGGGTCAGAGGAAGCAGAGTTATAGGAATGAGACTGGATTTGAAGTCAGGGGACCCGGCTTCAAATCCTAACTGCTACCTTCTACTCGTATAAACCCCTGCCAATCACTTCATCACTACGCATCAAATTCCTACTCCATAAGATGATGTTGGAAAAAATAGTCTCTAACTCTTCTTCCAGGTCTAAATTTATTCATTCATAGATCTAGTTCTGGAATGGACTTCAGAAAGACATTTAGCAAGGCTCCCTCGTTTTATGGATAGGGAAAGTAATTTAAATGACTTAATAGTGACATCCTCAGATTAAATGAATTGCCCCAAGGTCACACAGGTGGTATGTGATGAGCGGAAATGGCTAAATCAATGTTCTTTCCTCTGTACTAAGATGTGTTCCACTCCTGACACCTAAATCCTGTATAACCTGGCATAAGTCACATAACCATGCAGGCCTGATTAGTCGATAGGGTCTCTGAGGCCCTTCCCAATTCTAGAGCTTTGATTCCACAAAGGGAGAAGATTATTCAGGGAGGGAGTGAATGGCCCTCGCCTTCTAATCTCCACCTCCCTGGATGGACACAGAAAATAGTTTTTAATATCACTGCCAGTAGCCTCTCTCTACCTTTTCTTAGCTTGAAAAACTAGAATGTACTTCCAGCAACAACCAAATTTCAGAGAAGAAAGAAATGACAAAAAATAGAATCAGGGGCAGCTTGAAGTAATCATTATCTACAATTCTTTCAGAGAACCTAGAACTTTTTTTTTTTCATTAGTGCCTGAGATTCTAAGATAGTCTTGCTTGGGTATTTGATTTTTTAAAAATTATTTTAATCAAAGACGATGAATATACACAAAAAGACAAGAGAGCTCTGAGATATACGACTACTCCAAAGCTTCCATAGTAATCGGAGTAACGGAAGCTGCAGATTCCAAAGGAAAGAATCATCCGGTGATAAGCAGTTTCCTCACACAGGATGAAAGGGGATGATCATCTGGCCATTTTAAGAACCTCATAAATCCATCTCGGGGCAGGTATTTGGCCTGTGGGGCTCTTGGCATTTCCTTCTCACTGGCCCAATACTAAATATTTTTATCAGCAGGAACTAGGTGATACAGCGGACAGAGCGTGGCCTCCCTGACCCGGGAAATCTGTCCTCAGACACCTAGTTGTATGATCCCGAGCAAGAGCCACACAACTTATGCCTCTAACACCTCCAGTCCTCTGCCTTTCTAAATTTCCTCAACTGGAAAATGGAAACAATAATAGTACCTACCTCCCAGGGTTGTTATGAGCAACAAATGAGTTAATATTTAAATCACTTTAAACCTTAAAGTGCTATATACATGCTAGTTGCTATTATTATTGTTGCTGCTAACGTTATCTTCTTTCTGGTGATCAAAAACCTTTCAGGGAGAACTTTGGCAAAAAGACAGGTAACACGGGCTTGCTCTGAAGCCCTTCTCGGCAGAGAAAGTGGAGGGCTTTAAATACTTCTTCCCAAACTCCAAGAAGGGTAAGTGAGAGGGTCAGGTGATATTTCTTTAGTCCTTTCCAGTCTGAAAAGCACTTGACAGGACTTTAATCCACATGAATTTTATAGGTGAGAAAATTGGAGCTTAAAGAGGTTAAATTATTTGCTTATAAGTCAAAACTAATAAATATCAGCGGGGGCTCAAACCTAGTTTCACAAGTTTTTCACTACACAATGATGCTTCTCATGAAACAATCTCAACCTAATGTATTTAGAGAGGATTTAGCCTTTTCCTTCACTGGAGACAAATCACGAAATTACAGAATTATGGATTTTTGAGCTGGAATAGACCTTCCAGGGTGAAGGGACTTCACCAATGTAACACAGGTAATCGGAGGCAGAGCTGGGATTTGGACCCAGCGCCAGTTTAGATTTTCTTTATCTCATCTTCATTTTCTCCATCCAGCAGTGAAAGAAAAACTCTTCCCCTCTATCATCACCCTATTTCTACAATCACTATATATTTGATGTGTGGGGCATAACAAATAACATTTTAACCTTGAAGCTGGGGAAACTGTGCAGAAGGGATCCTGGGTCTCCAGCTGATGCCAGCAGAGACAGGGGCTTTGAGCCGCTGGGTAGTACTCCACAGTGATGAAATCACAGCTTTATTGAAGCGTCCCTCCAAAAAGCCAGAAAATAAGTACTTTCAACAATAGGGCTGCAAGTGCTGTAGATTATAGAACACTCCTCCTGACCCAGAGAGTAAAGGGGCCTGGGAAAGGCTTAAGGGTCAGAGTTCAAATGATGGGTAAACTAGCTGATTGGGAGCAGCTACAAGAAATCAGACATCTGGACAAGGATGCAAGATTGTTGTCCCCATCGCGCCAGAGATCCTCCAGGCAAAAAATGTCCTTAGGAAATGCTGGCTGGAGGACAGGAATCCAATCCTACCTGATTCTCTCACTTTCCTTAGCTCATGTACCTCCTTCCAATTCATAATCATCTCTGACTTTAGCACTCCTGTTTCTCCAGTGTTTCTAATCTGACAAATCTCAGTTTTGGATCAACCCCACTTCTGGTTTCTTTTATTCCTTTTTTTTTTCTCTGCAGAGCAGAAGAAAGTCTGGGACCTAAGGCGGCCTGGTCTCCTAAAAACTCATGCTTTCTGTAAACAGCTGTACCTAGTCAATGCAGCTCTCTCCTTAACTCCTTGGGCACCACGGTGTCGGCTGCCCGGGCCCCTCCTGTAGAAGGAAT